>NC_087401.1:5831580-5849080 GCF_031307605.1 Tribolium castaneum | reverse complement strand
TGATAGGAGTAACTGTTTTCGAGATATAAGCAAAAAACCAAGAAGAAAACTGTAACTGTTACTGAACAAAAATGTAATTCAGTTTTCAATGTTGGAGACGAAGACGAAAATGCAGCATTTAAAATCGACTCTGAAGACTTCAGTGACTTATATGTCACCTCCTTTTTCTTCTAATAAAGTATTGGACCTAATAAATTAAGTGTATTTTAAATCACAAAACATTTTCTGTTAAAGCACCTTTTTTTTAAATATTAATTATTTTCAAACTTATATGTCGCTTATGGTTAGTCCTACATGAGAAATGCAAATAACTATTTTGTAGGAAATTTTATCAGCTTTAATTTTAGTAAAAAGATAAAAATTGATAAGAGTAACTCTTTTCGAGATATAAGCAAGAAACCAAAAAACTGTTACCTTAATTAAGCGATTGCATATAAGCAAATTTAGTACTATTAGTATTATTATTATTAATGTTATTGTTATTAATATGACGACTAAAGACGACTCTGAAACCTTTAGTGACATTTATGTCTTCTCCTTTTATTATATTTATTTTTATTTATATAATTATTTTGTAGGAAATTTTATCAGCTTTAATTTTAAAAGAAAGCTAAAAATTGATAGGAGTAACTGTTTTCGAGATATAAGCAAAAAACCAATAAGAAAACTGTAACTGTTACTGAACAAAAATGTAATTCAGTTTTCAATGTTTGAGACGAAGACGAAAATGCAGCATTTAAAATCGACTCTGAAGACTTCAGTGACTTATATGTCACCTCCTTTTTCTTCTAATAAAGTATTGGACCTAATAAATTAAGTGTATTTTAAATCACAAAACATTTTCTGTTAAAGCACTTTTTTTTTTAAATATTAATTATTTTCAAACTTATTTCTCGCTTATGGTTAGTCCTACATGAAAAATGCAAATTACTATTTTGTAGGAAACTTTATCAGCTTTAATTTTAGTAAAAAGATAAAAATTGATAGGAGTAACTGTTTTCGAGATGTAAGCAAGAGACCAAAAAACTGTTACCTTAATTAAGCGCTTGCATATAAGCAAATTTAGTACTAAAAACAACTCTGAAGACTTTGGTGACTTTTATGTCTTTTCATTTTTCCTCTACTAAAGTGTTTGACCCAATTAATTTAGTTTAATATCGGTTTTTCAAACATTTTATTTTAAAGCAAATTTTTGTTAAAGATTATTTATATCCAACTCTATAACTCGCTTATGGTTGGTCCTACAAAAAAATGCAAATAACTATTTTGTAGGAAATTTTATCAGCTTTAATTTTGAAAGAAAGATAAAAATTAATAGGAGTAACTGTTTTCGAGATATAAGCAAAAAACCAATAAGAAAACTGTAACTGTTACTGAACAAAAATGTAATTCAGTTTTCAATGTTTGAGACGAAGACGAAAATGCAGCATTATTATTATTATTAATGTTATTGTTATTAATATGACGACTAAAAACGATTCTGAAGTCTTTGGTGACTTTTATGTCTTCTCCTTTTTCCTATACTAAAGTGTTAGACTCAATTAATTTAGTTTAATTTCGGTTTATCAAACATTATATTTTAAAGCAAATTTTTGTTAAAGATTATTTATATCCAACTCTATAACTCGCTTATGGTTGGTCTTACAAAAGAAATGCAAATAACTATTTTGTAGGAAATTTTATCAGCTTTAATTTTGAAAGAAAGATAAAAATTGATAGGAGTAATTGTTTTCGAGATATAAGCAAAAAACCAAAGTAAAAACTGTTACAGTTACTGAACAAAAATGTAAATTTTCGAGATATAAGCAAGAAACTGTTACCTTAATTAAGCGCTTGCATATAAGCAAATTTAGTACTATTAGTATTATTATTATTATTAATGTTATTGTTATTGATATGACGACTAAGAACGACTCTCAAGACTTTGGTGACTTTTATGTCACCTCCTTTTTCTTCTAATAAAGTATTGGACCCAATAAATTAAGTGTATTTTAAATCACAAGACATTTTCTGTTAAAGCACTTTTTTTTTAAATATTAATTATTTTTAAACTTATATCTCGTTTATGGTTAATCCTACATGAAAAATGCAAATTACTATTTTGTAGGAAATTTTATCAGCTTTAATTTTAGTAAAAAGATAAAAATTGATAGGAGTAACTGTTTTCGAGATATAAGCAAGAAACCAAAAAACTGTTACCTTAATTAAGCGCTTGCATATAAGCAAATTTAGTACTAAAAACAACTCTGAAGACTTTGGTGATTTTTATGTCTTCTCCTTTTTTCTCTACTAAAGTGTTAGACCCAATTAATTTAGTTTAATATCAGTTTTTCAAACATTTTATTTTAAAGCAAATTTTTGTTAAAGATTATTTATATCCAACTCTATAACTCGCTTATGGTTGGTCCTACAAAAAAATGGAAATAACTATTTTGTAGGAAATTTTATCAGCTTTAATTTTGAAAAAAAGGTAAAAATTGATAGGAGTAACTGTTTTCGAGATATAAGCAAGAAACCAAAAAACTGTTACCTTAATAAAGCGCTTGCATATAAGCAAATTTAGTACTATTAGTATTATTATTATTAATGTTATTGTTATTAACATGACGACTAAAGACGACTCTGAAACATTTAGTGACTTTTATGTCTTCTCCTTTTTCCTATACTAAAGTGTTAGACCCAATTAATTTAGTTTAATTTCGGTTTTTCAAACATTTTATTTTAAAGCAAATTTTTGTTAAAGATTATTTATATCCAACTCTATAACTCGCTTATGGTTGGTCTTACAAAAGAAATGCAAATAACTATTTTGTAGGAAATTTTATCAGCTTTAATTTTGAAAGAAAGATAAAAATTGATAGGAGTAATTGTTTTCGAGATATAAGCAAAAAACCAAAGTAAAAACTGTTACAGTTACTGAACAAAAATGTAATTCAGTTTTCAATGTTTGAGACGAAGACGAAAATGCAGCATTTAAAAACGACTCTGAAGATTTCAGTGACTTTTATGTCACCTCCTTTTTCTTCTAATAGAGTATTGGTCCCAATAAATTAAGTGTATTTTAAATCACAAAACATTTTCTGTTAAAGCACTTTTTTTTTAAATATTAATTATTTTCAAACTTCTTTCTCGCTTATGGTTAGTCCTACATTAAAAATGCAAATAACTATTTTGTAAGAAATTTTATCAGCTTTAATTTTGAAAGAAAGATAAAAATTGATAGGAATAATAGTTTTCGAGATATAAGCAAAAAACCAAAGTGAAAACTGTTACAGTTACTAAACAAAAATGTAATTCAGTTTTCAATGTTTGAGACGAAGACGAAAATGCAGCATTTAAAAACGACTCTGAAGACTTCTGTGACTTTTAAGTCACCTTCTTTTTCTTCTAATAATGTATTGGACCCAATAAATTAAGTGTATTTTAAATCACAAGACATTTTCTGTTAAAGCACTTTTTTTTTAAATATTGATTATTTTCAAACTTATATCTCGCTTATGGTTAGTCCTACATGAAAAATGCAAATAACTATTTTGTAAGAAATTTTATCAGCTTTAATTTTAGTAAACAGATAAAAATTGATAGGAGTAACTGTTTTCGAGATATAAGCAAGAAACCAAAAAACTGTTACCTTAATAAAGCGCTTGCATATAAGCAAATTTAGTACTATTAGTATTATTATTATTAATGTTATTGTTATTAATATGACGACTAAAAACGACTCTGAAGACTTTGGTGACTTTTATGTCTTCTCCTTTTTCCTATACTAAAGTGTTAGACACAATTAATTTAGTTTAATTTCAGTATTTCAAACATTTTATTTTAAAGCAAATTTTTGTTAAATATTATTTATATCTATCTCTATAACTCACTTATGCTTGGTCCTACAAGAAAAATACAAATAACTATTTTGCAGGAAATTTTATCAGCTTTAATTTTAGTAAAAAGATAAAAATTGATAGGAGTAACTGTTTTCGAGATATAAGCAAGAAACCAAAAAACTGTTACCTTAATAAAGCGCTTGCATATAAGCAAATTTAGTACTATTAGTATTATTATTATTAATGTTATTGTTATTAATATGACGACTAAAAACGACTCTCAAAACTTTGGTGACTTTTATGTCTTCTCCTTTTTCCTCAACTAAAGTGTTAGTCTTAATTAATTTAGTTTAATTTCGGTTTTTCAAACATTTTATTTTAAAGCAAATTTTTGTTAAAGATTATTTATATCCAACTCTATAACTCGCTTATGGTTGGTCCTACAAAAAAAAAGCCAATAACTATTTTGTAGGAAATTTTATCAGCTTTGATTTTGAAAGAAAGACAAAAATTGATAGGAGTAATTGTTTTCGAGATATAAGCAAAAAACCAAAGTAAAAACTGATACAGTTACTGAACAAAAATGTAATTCAGTTTTCAATGTTTGAGACGAAGACGAAAATGCAGCATTTAAAAACGACTCTGAAGACTTCAGTGACTTTTATGTCACCTCCTTTTTCTTCTAATAAAGTATTGGACCCATTAAATTAAGTGTATTTTAAATCACAAGCCATTTTCTGTTAAAGCACTTTTTTTTTAAATATTAATTATTTTCAAACTTATATCTCGCTTATGGTTAGTCCAACATGAAAAATGCAAATAACTACTTTGTAGGAAATTTTATCAGCTTTAATTTTGAAAGAAAGATAAAAAATTGATAGGAGTAATTGTTTTCGAGATATAAGCAAAAAACCAAAGTAAAAACTGTTACAGTTACTGAACAAAAATGTAATTCAGTTTTCAATGTTTGAGAGGAAGACGAAAATGCAGCATTTAAAAACGACTCTGAAGACTTTAGTGACTTTTATGTCTCCTCCTTTTTCCTCTACTAAAGTGTTAGACACAATTAATTTAGTTTAATTTCAGTTTTTCAAACATTTTATTTTAAAGCAAATTTTTGTTAAATATTAAAAACTATAAAATGGTTTAGATTGCCTAAAATCACACATCACACATGATCTTTTGCATAGAAATGAGAAAACGCTCATGTAACACACAAAATAAGCTCCATTTTTCCTTATTAAAAGTATTATTATTATTATTATTACTTTTGTTACTATTACTATTATTATTATTATTATTATTATTATTATTATTGTTATTATTATTATTATTAACTTTTGTATAGTAAATGATTTTATACCAGTTTTAAAATGAGTTATTAATTTTAGACAATTTCTTGCCTAAAAACACAGATCACAGATGATTTCTTGCATAGAAATGAGAAAACACTCATATAACACACAAAATAAGCTTCATTTTTGCTTAGAAAACTAAGCTTACTTTTATTACTATTATTATTATTTTTATTATTATTATTATTATTATTATTATTATTATTATTATTATTATTATTATTATTGTTGTTGTTATTATTATTATTATTATTATTATTATTATTATTATTATTATTATTATTATTATTATTATTATTATTATTATTATAATTATTATTATTAAAAACCGATTTTAACTTTTGTATAGTATTGTTTTTATACCAGTTTTAAAATGAGTGATTAATTTTAGCCAATTTCTTGCCTAAAAACTATAAAATGGCTAAGATTGCCTAAAAACACTGATCACACATGATCTTTTGCATAGAAATGAGAAAACGCTCATATAACACAAAGTAAGCTTTATTTTTGCTTAGAAAACTAAGCTTACTTTTATTACTACTATTATTATTATTTTTATTATTATTATTATTATTATTATTATTATTATAATTATTATTATTATAATTATTATTATTATAATTATTATTATTAATATTATTATTATTAATAACCGATTATAACTTTTGTATAGTAAATGTTTTTATAACAGTTTTAAAATGAATTATTAGTTTTAGACAATTTCTTGCCTAAAAACACAGATCACAGATGATCTCTTGCATAGAAATGAGAAAACGCTCATATAACACAAAATAAGCTTCATTTTTGCTTAGAAAACTAAGCTTACTTTTATTACTATTATTATTTTTATTATTATTATTATTATTACTATTATTAGTATTATTATTTTTATTATCATTATTATTATTATTATTATTATTATTATTATTATTATTATTATTATTATTATTATTATTATTATTATTTTTATTATTAAAAACTTATATTAAACAGACAGAAAACGTCGTATTCTGACACAAAAAAACGAATTACGTTATAGACTTGACGAGAACGGCGTATCTCGGATTCTTATAGGACTCTTATAGGGTCAAAAAGTATCAGTTTGGATTAAAATAAATTATTTTTGTTGACTCTCAGTCTGAATTGTTCATCAGTTCAAACAAAAACGGCTTATTTTAGACGATCTTTTGCTTTGAACAAGAAAACTTACATCGAACAGACTAAAAACGTATTAATCTGGCATAAAAGAGCAATTTATGTATCACTTTAGGTAAAGGCAGCTAATCCTATTCGTTTCATTGCTTAAAATAGACAAAATTGTTAATAAATCTAACAAAAACGCTGTATTGTAGCACAAAATACTAATTACATTATAGTTTCGACGAGAATAGCTTATTTGGAATGATTCTATGCTTCCAAACGAGTAAATTTTTATTAAACAGATGCCAAACATCATGTTTTGTCCTATGATGACATTTTATATTGCAGTTTGTATTAAAACAAAATATTTTCGTTGATTCTTTGTTAGAAGCAGCAAACCTAACATTAAAGAATCTGAAAACTTTGTATTCGGACACAAACCACCGAATTTTGTATCAGTTTAGACAAAAACGGTTGATTTTCGACAATATTTTGCTTTGAACAAGAAAACTTATATCAAACTGACTAAAAACGTCCTATTTTAGCATAAAACAAAGGATTTGCGTTATAGTCTTAAAGCTGATTCATGCCACAGTTTGGATAAAAACCAAATATTTTTGTTAATTCACTGTTACAAACAAGAAACCTTACATCAAAGAAACTGAACACCCCTTATTCAGGCACAGAAATTCGAATTACGTTTCAGTCTGGACAAAAACTGCTTATTTTAGACGATCTTTTGTCTTGAACACGAAAACTTACATTAAAAGGATTAAAAACGTCTTTTTCTGGCTGAAAATTGCAAATTATATATTACTCTAGATAAAAGCAATTTATCCTGATTACTCCTTTACTTAGAATAGAGTAAACTTGTATAAAACTTAATGAAAACTTTAAATTTCGTCTCAAAGAAATAATTTACGTTATAGTTTTGACCAGCACTGTTTATTTCAAACGAATTTATGATTCGAAACTAATGAACTTTTATGGGGCAGATGCAAAACCACATATTACCATATAAATCGTTGTTTTAAAGCAAAGTATTACCTTTTGCAACAAGAAATTTCACGTCAAAGAAACTGAAAACTTCGTATCCATGCATAAATATCGAATTACGTATCAGTTTAAGCAAATACAGCTTATTTTAAACGATTCCTTGCTATAAACAAGAAAAATTTTATCAAGCATATTGAAAACGTCTTATTCTCGAAAATAAGAGCAAATTATGTATCAGTTTTAACAAAAGCGGATTACTCTGTTTGATTCTATGCTTAGAGTAGAGTAAACTACTATAAAACGTAATGAAAACTCTATATTCAAGCTCAAAAGAACAAATTACGTTATAGATTTGGCAAAAAAAAAATATTTCAAACGATTACATACTTCGAAGTAAGCAAACTTTAATTGAACAAGTGCAAAAGCTAATACTTTGCTTTAAAATAACGATTTATGTGGTAATATGGTATTTTGCATCTGTCCTATAAAAGTTTACTCGTTTCGCTCCATTGAATCATTCGAAATAAATTATTTTGACACAACAACGAAAATAATTTGTTTTTGTTTAAACTGTAACATAAGTCGCTTTTATAAAACGAACTAAGACGATTGGCATCTGTTTAGTGAAAGTTTTCTCGTTTGGGGGCATAAAATCGTTTGAAATTGAAACTATAACGTAAATTATTTCTTTGTATCACTTTAAAGATTTGCGTTATAGTCTTGACGAGAACTGTTAATTTCAAACGATTCTATGCTTTGAAACCAGTATACTTTCACTGAACAGAGGCAAAACGTCTGATTTCGCCTTTGAAAAACGATTTATGTCACAGTTTGGGTTAAAACCAATGATTTTCGTTTATTCATTGTTACAAACAAGAAACCTTACATCAAAGAAACTGAAAACCTCTTATTCAGGCCCAGAAAATCAAATTACTCTTTCTTTTGAACACGAAAACTTACATTAAAAAGATTAAAAACGTCTTATTCTGGCTCAAAACTGCAAATTATGTATTACTTTGAATAAAAGCAGTTTATCCTGATTACTCCTTTGCTTAGAATAGAGCAAACTTGTATAAAACTTAATGAAAACTTTAAATTTCGTCTCAAAGAAATAATTTACGTTATAGTTTTGACCAGAACTGTTAATTTCAAACGATTTTGTCCCCAAACGAGAAAACTTTCACTAAACAAATGCCAAACGTCTTAGTTCGTTTTATAAAAGCGACTTATGATACAGTTTAAACAAAAACAAATTATTTTCGTTGTTGTGTCAAAATAATTTATTTCGAATGATTCAATGGAGCGAAACGAGTAAACTTTTATAGGACAGATGCAAAATACCATATTACCACATAAATCGTTATTTTAAAGCAAAGTATTAGCTTTTGCACTTGTTCAATTAAAGTTTGCTTACTTCAAAGTATGAAATCGTCCGAAATATTTTTTTTTTGCCAAAACTATAACGTAATTTGTTCTTTTGAGCTTGAATATAGAGTTTTCATTACGTTTTATAGTAGTTTACTCTACTCTAAGCATAGAATCAAACAGAGTAATCCGCTTTTGTTAAAACTGATACATAATTTGCTCTTATTTTCGAGAATAAGACGTTTTCAATATGCTTGATAAAATTTTTCTTGTTTATAGCAAGGAATCGTTTAAAATAAGCTGTATTTGCCTAAACTGATACGTAATTCGATATTTATGCATGGATACGAAGTTTTCAGTTTCTTTGACGTGAAATTTCTTGTTGCAAAAGGTAATACTTTGCTTTAAAACAACGCTTTATATGGTAATATGTGGTTTTGCATCTGCCCCATAAAAGTTCATTAGTTTCGAATCATAAATTCGTTTGAAATAAACAGTGCTGGTCAAAACTATAACGTAAATTATTTCTTTGAGACGAAATTTAAAGTTTTCATTAAGTTTTATACAAGTTTGCTCTATTCTAAGCAAAGGAGTAATCAGGATAAATTGCTTTTATCAAGAGTAATATATAATTTGCAGTTTTCAGCCAGAATAAGACGTTTTTAATCTTTTTAATGTAAGTTTTCGTGTTCAAGACAAAAGATCGTCTAAAATAAGCAGTTTTTGTCTAGACTGAAACGTAATTCGAATTTCTGTGCCTGAATAAAGGGTTTTCAGTTTCCTTGATGTAAGGCTTCTTGTTTGTAACAATGAATTAACAAAAATATTTGGTTTTTATCCAAACTGTGGCGTGAATCAGCTTTAAGACTATAACGCTAATCTTTTGTTTTGTGCTAAAATAAGACGTTTTTAGTCAGTTTGATATAAGTTTTCTTGTTGAAAGCAAAATATTGTCGAAAATCAACCGTTTTTGTCTAAACTGATACAAAATTCGGTGGTTTGTGTCCGAATACAAAGTTTTCAGATTCTTTAATGTTAGGTTTGCTGCTTCTAACAAAGAATCAACGAAAATATTTTGTTTTAATACAAACTGCAATATAAAATGTCTTTATAGGACAAAACATGAAGTTTGGCATCTGTTTAATAAAAATTTACTCGTTTGGAAGCATAGAATCATTCCAAATAAGGTATTCTCGTCGAAACTATAATGTAATTAGTATTTTGTGCTAGAATACAGCGTTTTTGTTAGATTTTTTAACAATTGTCTATTTTAGGCAATGAAACGAAAAGGATTAGCTGTCTTTATCCAAAGTGATACATAAATTGCTCTTTTATGCCAGATTAATACGTTTTTAGTATATTCGATGTAAGTTTTCTTGTTCAAAGCAAAAGATCGTCTAAAATAAGCCGTTTTTGTTTGAACTGATGAACAATTCAGACTGAGAGTCAACAAAAATAATTTGTTTTAATCCAAACTGATACTTTTTGACCCTATAAGAGTCCTATAAGAGTCCGAGATACGCCGTTCTCGTCAAGTCTATAACGTAATTCGTTTTTATGTGTCAGAATACGACGTTTTCTGTCTGTTTAATATAAGTTTTTAATAATAATAATAATAATAACAATAACAATAACAATAATAATAATAATAATAATAATAATAATAATAATAATAATAATAATAATAATAATAATAAAAATAATAATAGTAATAAAAGTAAGCTTAGTTTTCTAAGCAAAAATGAAGCTTATTTTGTGTGTTATATGAGCGTTTTCTCATTTCTATGCAAGAAATCATCTGTGATCTGTGTTTTTAGGCAAGAAATTGTCTAAAATTAATAACTCATTTTAAAACTGGTATAAAAACATTTACTATACAAAAGTTAATAATAATAATAATAATAATAATAATAATAATAATAATAATAATAATAATAATAATAATAATAATAATAATAATAATAATAATATAAATAATAATAATAATAATAGTAATAATAATAATAATAACAAAAATAATAATAAAAATAATAATAGTAATAAAAGTAAGCTTAGTTTTCTAAGCAAAAATGAAGCTTATTTTGTGTGTTATATGAGCGTTTTCTCATTTCTATGCAAGAGATCATCTGTGATCTGTGTTTTTAGGCAAGAAATTGTCTAAAATTAATAACTCGTTTTAAAACTGGTATAAAAACATTTGCTATACAAAAGTTATAATCGGTTTTTAATAATAATAATAATAATAATAATAATAATAATAATAATAATAATAATAATAGTAATAATAATAATAAAAATAATAGAAATAATAATAATAATAATAAAAATAATAATAATAGTAGTAATAAAAGTAAGCTAGGTTTTCTAAGCAAAAATGAAGCTTATTTTGTGTTATATGAGCGTTTTCTCATTTCTATGCAAAAGATAATGTGTGATCTGTGTTTTTAGGCAATCTAAGCCATTTTATAGTTTTTAGGCAAGAAATTGGCTAAAATTAATCACTCGTTTTAAAACCGATATAAAATCAATACTATACAAAAGTAATAATCTGTTTTTAATAATAATAATAATAATAATAATAATAATAATATTAATATGAATAATAATAATAATAATAATAATAATAATAATAATAATAATAATAATAATAACAATAATAATAATAATAATAATAACAATAATATTAATAAAAATAATAATAATAGTAATAAAAGTAAGCTTAGTTTTCTAAGCAAAAATGAAGCTTATTTTGTGTGTTATATGAATGTTTTCTCATTTCTATGCAAGAAATCATCTGTGATCTGTGTTTTTAGGCAAGAAATTGACTAAAATTAATAACTCATTTTAAAACTGGTATAAAAACATTTACTATACAAAAGTTAATAATAATAATAATAATAATAATAATAATAATAATAATAATAATAATAATAATAGTAATAGTAACAAAAGTAATAATAATAATAATACTTTTAATAAGGAAAAATGGAGCTTATTTTGTGTGTTACATGAGCGTTTTCTCATTTCTATGCAAAAGATCATGTGTGATCTGTGTTTTTAGGCAATCTAAGCCATTTTATAGTTTTTAATATTCAACAAAAATTAGCTTTAAAATAAAATGTTTGAAAAACTGAAATTAAACTAAATTAATTGTGTCTAACACTTTAGTAGAGGAAAAAGGAGGAGACATAAAAGTCATAAAAGTCTTAGAGTTGTCTTTAGTCGTCATATTAATAACAATAACATTTATAATAACAATACTAGTAGTACTAAATTTGCTTATATGGAAGCGCTTAATTAAAGTAACAGTTTTTTTGTTTTTTGCTTATATCTCGAAAACAGTTACTCTTATCAATTTTTACTTTTTCACCAAAATTAAAGGTGATAAAATTTCCTACAAAATAGTTATTTGCATTTTTCATGTAGAACTAACCATAAGCGAGATATAAGTTAAATAATTAATAATTAAAAAAAAGTGTTTTAACAGAGAATGTCTTGTGATTTAAAATACACTTAATTTATTGGTTCCAATACTTTATTAGAAGAAAAAGAAGGTGACATAAAAGTCACTGAAGTCTTCAGAGTCGTTTTTAAATGCTGCATTTTCGTCTCAAGTTTTTAGTCGTCAAATTAATAACAATAACATTAATAATAATAATACTAATATTACTAAATTTGCTTATATGCAAGCGCTTAATTAAGGTAACAGTTTCTTGCTTATATCTCGAAAACAGTTACTCTTATCAATTTTTATTTTTTTACTAAAATTAAAGCTGATAAAATTTCCTACGAAATAGTTATTTGCATTTTTCATGTAGGACTAACCATAAGCAAGATATAAGTTTGAAAATAATCAATATTTAAAAAAAAAGTGCTTTAACAGAAAATGTCTTGTGATTTAAAATACACTTAATTTATTGGGTCCAATACTTTATTAGAAGAAAAAGGAGGTGACTTAAAAGTCACTGAAGTCTTCAGAGTCGATTTTAAATACTGCATTTTCGTCTTCGTCTCAAACATTGAAAACTGAATTACATTTTTGTTCAGTAACTGTTACAGTTTTCACTTTGGTTTTTTGCTTATATCTCGAAAACAGTTACTCCTATAAATTTTTATCTTTCCTTCAAAATTAAAGCTGATAAAATTTCCTACAAAATAGTTTTTAGCATTTTTTTTGTAGGACCAACCATAAGCGAGTTATAAAGTTGGATATAAATAATCTTTAACAAAAATTTGCTTTAAAATAAAATGTTTGAAAAACCGAAATTAAACTAAATTAATTGGGTCTAACACTTTAGTAGAGGAAAAAGGAGGAGACGTAAAAGTCACCAAAGTCTTCAGAGTCGTTTTTAATCGTCATATTAATAACAATAACATTAATAATAATAATACTAATAATACTAAATTTGCTTATATGCAAACGCTTAATTAAGGTAACAGTTTTTTGGTTTCTTGATTATATCTCGAAAACAGTTACTCCTATCAATTTTTATCTTTTTACTAAAATTAAAGCTGATAAAATTTCCTACAAAATAGATATTTGCATTTTTCATGTAGGACTAACCATAAGCGAGATATAAGTTTGAAAATAATTAATATTTTAAAAAAAAGTGCTTTAACAGAAAATGTCTTGTGATTTAAAATACACTTAATTTATTGGGTCCAATACTTTATTAGAAGAAAAAGGAGGTGACATAAAAGTCACTGACGTCTTCAGAGTCGTTTTTAAATGCTGCATTTTTGTCTTCGTCTCAAACATTGAAAACTGAGTTACATTTTTGTTCAGTAACAGTTACAGTTTTCTTATTGGTTTTTTGCTTATATCTCGAAAACAGTTACTCCTATCAAATTTTATCTTTCTTTCAAAATTAAAGCTGATAAAATTTCCAACCAAATAGTTATTTACATTTTTCTTGTAGGACCAAGCATAAACAAGTTATAGAGTTGGATATAAATAATATTTAATAAAAATTTGCTTTAAAATAAAATGCTTGAAAAACCGGAATTAAACTAAATTAATTGTGTCTAACACTTTAGTAGAAAACTAAAAAATAAAATTTCCCACAAAATAGTAATTTGCATTTTTCATATAGGACTAACCATAAGCGAGATATAAGTTTAAAAATAATTAATATTTAAAAAAAAGTGCTTTAACAGAAAATGTCTTGTGATTTAAAATACACTTAATTTATTGGGTCCAATACTTTATTAGAAGAAAAAGGAGGTGACATAAAAGTCACCAAAGTCTTGAGAGTCGTTCTTAGTCGTCATATCAATAACAATAATATTAATAATAATAATACTAATAGTACTAAATTTGCTTATATGCAAGCGCTTTATTAAGGTAACAGTTTATTGGTTTCTTGCTTATATCTCGAAAACAGTTACTCCTATCAATTTTTATCTTTTTACTAAAATTAAAGCTGATAAAATTTTCTACAAAATAGTTATTTGTATTTTTCTTGTAGGACCAAGCATAAGCGAGTTATAGAGATAGATATAAATAATATTTAACAAAAATTTGCTTTAAAATAAAATGTTTGAAATACTGAAATTAAACTAAATTAATTGTGTCTAACACTTTAGTATAGGAAAAAGGAGAAGACATAAAAGTCACCAAAGTCTTCAGAGTCGTTTTTAGTCGTCATATTAATAACAATAACATTAATAATAATAATACTAATAGTACTAAATTTGCTTATATGCAAGCGCTTTATTAAGGTAACAGTTTTTTGGTTTCTTGCTTATATCTCGAAAACAGTTACTCCTATCAATTTTTATCTGTTTACTAAAATTAAAGCTGATAAAATTTTCTACAAAATAGTTATTTGCATTTTTCATGTAGGACTAACCATAAGCGAGATATAAGTTTGAAAATAATCAATATTTAAAAAAAAGTGCTTTAACAGAAAATGTCATGTGATTTAAAATACACTTAATTTATTGGGTCCAATACATTATTAGAAAAAAAAGGAGGTTGACTTAAAAGTCACAGAAGTCTTCAGAGTCGTTTTTAAATGCTGCATTTTCGTCTTCGTCTCAAACATTGAAAACTGAATTACATTTTTGTTCAGTAACAGTTACAGTTTTCTTATTGGTTTTTTGCTTATATCTCGAAAACAGTTACTCCTATTAATTTTTATCTTTTTTTCAAAATTAAAGCTGATAAAATTTCCTACAAAATAGTTATTTGCATTTTTCTTGTAGGACCAACCATAAGCGAGTTATAGAGTTGGATATAAATAATATTTAACAAAAACTTGCTTTAAAATAAAATGTTTGAAAAACTAAAAAATAAAATTTCCCACAAAATAGTAATTTGCATTTTTCATGTAGGACTAACCATAAGCGAGATATAAGTTTAAAAATAATTAATATTTAAAAAAAAAGTGTTTTACAGAAAATGTCTTGTGATTTAAAATACACTTAATTTATTGGGTCCAATACTTTATTAGAAGAAAAAGGAGGTGACATAAAAGTCACCAAAGTCTTGAGAGTCGTTCTTAGTCGTCATATCAATAACAATAACATTAATAATAATAATACTAATAGTACTAAATTTGCTTATATGCAAGCGCTTAATTAAGGTAACAGTTTCTTGCTTATATCTCGAAAACTTACATTTTTGTTCAGTAACTGTAACAGTTTTTACTTTGGTTTTTTGCTTATATCTCGAAAACAATTACTCCTATCAATTTTTATCTTTTTTTCAAAATTAAAGCTGATAAAATTTCTTACAAAATAGTTATTTGCATTTTTTTTGTAAGACCAACCATAAGCGAGTTATAGAGTTGGATATAAATAATCTTTAACAAAAATTTGCTTTAAAATATAATGTTTGAAAAACCGAAATTAAACTAAATTAATTGAGTCTAACACTTTAGTATAGGAAAAAGGAGAAGACATAAAAGTCACCAAAGACTTCAGAGTCGTTTTTAGTCGTCATATTAATAACAATAACATTAATAATAATAATAATGCTGCATTTTCGTCTTCGTCTCAAACATTGAAAACTGAATTACATTTTTGTTTAGTAACAGTTACAGTTTTCTTATTGGTTTCTTGCTTATATCTCGAAAACAGTTACTTCTATCAATTTTTATCTTTTTTTCAAAATTAAAGCTGATAACATTTCCTACAAAATAGTTATTTGCATTTTTTTGTAGGACCAACCATAAGCGAGTTATAGAGTTGGATATAAATAATCTTTAACAAAAATTTTCTTTAAAATAAAATGTTTGAAAAACTAAAATTAAACCAAATTAATTGTGTCTAACACTTTAGTAGAGGAAAAAGGAGAAGACATAAAGGTCACTAAAGTCTTCAGAGTCGTTTTTAGTCGTCATATTAATAACAATAACATTAATAATAATAATACTAATAGTACTAAATTTGCTTATATGCAAGCGCTTAATTAATGTAACAGTTTTTTGGTTTCTAGCTTATATCTCGAAAACAGTTACACCTATCAAATTTTATCTTTCTTTCAAAATTAAAGCTGATAAAATTTCCAACAAAGTAATTATTTGCATTTTTCTTGTAGGACCAAGCATAAGCGAGTTATAGAGATGAATATAAATAATTTCTAACAAAAATTTGCTTTAAAATAAAATGTTTGAAAAACTGAAATTAAACTAAATTAATTGTGTCTAACACTTTAGTGGAGGAAAAAGGAGAAGACATAAAAGTCTTTAAAGGTTTCAGAATCGTCTTTAGTCGTCATATTAATAACAATAACATTAATAAACTAATAGTACTAAATTTGCTTATATGCAAACGCTGCATTAAGGTAATAGTTTTTTGGTTTCTTGCTTATATCTCGAAAACAGTTACTCCTATCAATTTTTAACTTTTCACCAAAATTAAAGATGATAAAATTTCCTGCAAAATAGTTATTTGCATTTTTCATGTAGAACAAACCATAAGCGAGATACAAGTTTGAAAATAATTAATAATTAAAAAAAAATGTGTTTTAACAGAAAATGTCTTGTGATTTAAAATACACTTAATTTATTGGGTCCAATACTTAATTAGAAGAAAAAGGAGGTGCAAATAACTATTTTGTTGGAAATTTTATTAGCTTTAATTGTGAAAGAAAGATAAAATTTGATAGGAGTAACTGTTATCGAGATATAAGCAAAAAACCAATAAGAAAACTGTAACTGTTACTGAACAAAAATGTAATTCAGTTTTCAATGTTTGAGACGAAGACAAAAATGCAGCATTTAAAAACGACTCTGAAAACTTCAGTGACTTTTATGTCACCTCCTTTTTCTTCTAATAATGTATTGGACCCAATAAATTAAGTGTATTATAAATCTCAAGACATTTTCTGTTAAAACACTTTTTTTTAATTATTAATTACTTTCAAACTTATATCTCGCTTATGGTTAGTTCTACATGAAAAATGCAAATAACTATTTTGTAGGAAATTTTATCACCTTTAATTTTGGTGAAAAAGTAAAAATTGATAGGAGTAACTGTTTTCGAGATATAACCAAAAAACAAAAAAACTGTTACTTTAATTAAGCGCTTGCATATAAGCAAATTTAGTACTACTAGTATTGTTATTATAAATGTTATTGTTATTAATATGACGATTAAAGACAACTCTAAGACTTTAGTGACTTTTATGTCTCCTCCTTTTTCCTCTACTAAAGTGTTAGACACAATTAATTTAGTTTAATTTCAGTTTTTCAAACATTTTATTTTAAAGCAAATTTTTGTTAAATATTAAAAACTATAAAATGGCTTAGATTGCCTAAAACACACATCACACATGATCTTTTGCATAGAAATGAGAAAACGCTCATATAACACAAA
>NC_087401.1:5811580-5829080 GCF_031307605.1 Tribolium castaneum | reverse complement strand
TACATCGAACAGACTAAAAACGTATTAATCTGGCATAAAAGAGCAATTTATGTATCACTTTAGATAAAGGCAGCTAATCCTATTCGTTTCATTGCTTAAAATAGACAAAATTGTTAATAAATCTAACAAAAACGCTGTATTCTAGCACAAAATACTAATTACATTATAGTATCGACGAGAATAGCTTATTTGGAATGATTCTATGCTTCCAAACGAGTAAATTTTTATTAAACAGATGCCAAACATCATGTTTTGTCCTATAAAGACATTTTATATTGCAGTTTGTATTAAAACAAAATATTTTCGTTGATTCTTTGTTAGAAGCAGCAAACCTAACATTAAAGAATCTGAAAACTTTGTATTCGGACACAAACCACCGAATTTTGTATCAGTTTAGACAAAAACGGTTGATTTTCGACAATATTTTGCTTTGAACAAGAAAATTTATATCAAACTGACTAAAAACGTCTTATTTTAGCACAAAACAAAAGATTTGCGTTATAGTCTTGAAGCTGATTCATGACACAGTTTGGATAAAAACCAATTATTTTTGTTAATTCATTGTTACAAACAAAAAACCTTACATCAAAGAAACTGAAAACCCCTTATTCAGGCACAGAAATTCGAATTACGTTTCAGTCTGGACAAAAGCTGCTTATTTTAGACGATCCTTTGTTTTGAACACGAAAACTTACATTAAAAAGATTAAAAACGTCTTATTCTGGCTGAAAACTGCAAATTATATATTACTCTAGATAAAAGCAATTTATCCTGATTACTCCTTTACTTAGAATAGAGTAAACTTGTATAAAATTTAATGAAAACTTTAAATTTAGTCTCAAAGAAATAATTTACGTTATAGTTTTGACCAGCACTGTTTATTTCAAACGAATTTATGATTCGAAACTAATGAACTTTTATGGGGCAGATGCAAAACCACATATTACCATATAAAGCGTTGTTTTAAAGCAAAGTATTACCTTTTGCAACAAGAAATTTCACGTCAAAGAAACTGAAAACTTCGTATCCATGCATAAATATCGAATTACGTATCAGTTTAGGCAAATACAGCTTATTTTAAACGATTCATTGCTATAAACAAGAAAAATTTTATCAAGCATATTGAAAACGTCTTATTCTCGAAAATAAGAGCAAATTATGTATCAGTTTTGACAAAAGCGGATTACTCTGTTTGATTCTATGCTTAGAGTAGAGTAAACTACTATAAAACGTAATGAAAACTCTATATTCAAGCTCAAAAGTACAAATTACGTTATAGTTTTGGCAAAAAAAAAATATTTCGGACGATTACATACTTCGAAGTAAGCAAACTTTAATTGAACAAGTGCAAAAGCTAATACTTTGCTTTAAAATAACGATTTATGTGGTAATATGGTATTTTGCATCTGTCCTATAAAAGTTTACTCGTTTCGCTCCATTGAATCATTCGAAAGAAATTATTTTGACACAACAACAACGAAAATAATTTGTTTTTGTTTAAACTGTAACATAAATCGCTTTTATAAAACGAACTAAGACGTTTGGCATCTGTTTATTGAAAGTTTTCTCGTTTGGGGGCATAAAATCGTTTGAAATTATCAGTTCTGGTCAAAACTATAACGTAAATTATTTCTTTGTATCACTTTAAAGATTTGCGTTATAGTCTTGACGAGAACTGTTAATTTCAAACGATTCTATGCTTTGAAACCAGTATACTTTCACTGAACAGAGGCAAAACGTCTGATTTCGCCTTTAAAAATCGATTTATGTCACAGTTTGGATTAAAACCAATGATTTTCGTTTATTCATTGTTACAAACAAGAAACCTTACATCAAAGAAACTGAAAACTTCTTATTCAGGCCCAGAAATTCGAATTACGTTTCAGTCTGGACAAAAACTGCTTATTTTAGACGATCTTTTGTCTTGAACACGAAAACTTACATTAAAAAGATTAAAAACGTCTTATTCTGGCTGAAAACTGCAAATTATATATTACTCTAGATAAAAGCAATTTATCCTGATTACTCCTTTACTTAGAATAGAGTAAACTTGTATAAAACTTAATGAAAACTTTAAATTTCGTCTCAAAGAAATAATTTACATTATAGTTTTGACCAGCACTGTTTATTTCAAACGAATTTATCATTCGAAACTAATGAACTTTTATGGGACAGATGCAAAACCACATATTACCATATAAAGCGTAGTTTTAAAGCAAAGTATTTCCTTTTGCAACAAGAAATTTCACGTCAAAGAAACTGAAAACTTCGTATCCATGCATAAATATCGAATTACGTATCAGTTTGGGCAAATACAGCTTATTTTAAACGATTCATTGCTATAAACAAGAAAAATTTTATCAAGCATATTGAAAACGTCTTATTCTCGAAAATAAGAGCAAATTATGTATCAGTTTTGACAAAAGCGGATTACTCTGTTTGATTCTATGCTTAGAGTAGAGTAAACTACTATAAAACGTAATGAAAACTCTATATTCAAGCTCAAAAGAACAAATTACGTTATAGTTTTGGCAAAAAAAAATATTTCGGACGATTACATACTTCGAAGTAAGCAAACTTTAATTGAACAAGTGCAAAAGCTAATACTTTGCTTTAAAATAACGATTTATGTGGTAATATGGTATTTTGCATCTGTCCTATAAAAGTTTACTCGTTTCGCTCCATTGCATCATTCGAAATAAATTATTTTAACACAACAACAGCGAAAATAATTTGTTTTTGTTTAAACTGTTACATAAGTCGCTTTTATAAAACGAACTAAGACGTTTGGCATTTGTTTAGTGAAAGTTTTCTCGTTTGGGGGCATAAAATCGTTTGAAATTAACAGTTCTGGTCAAAACTATAACGTAAATTATTTCTTTGAGACGAAATTAAAGTTTTCATTAAGTTTTATACAAGTTTGCTCTATTCTAAGCAAAGGAGTAATCAGGATAAACTGCTTTTATCCAAAGTAATACATAATTTGCAGTTTTGAGCCAGAATAAGACGTTTTTAATCTTTTCAATGTAAGTTTTCGTGTTCAAAAGAAAGAATCGTCTAAAATAAGCAATTTGTGTCTAGACTGAAACGTAATTTGATTTTCTGGGCCTGAATAAGAAGTTTTCAGTTTCTTTGATGTAAGGTTTCTTGTTTGTAACAATGAATAAACGAAAATCATTGGTTTTAATCCAAACTGTGACATAAATCGATTTTTAAAGGCGAAATCAGACGTTTTGCCTCTGTTCAGTGAAAGTATACTGGTTTCAAAGCATAGAATCGTTTGAAATTAACAGTTCTCGTCAAGACTATAACGCAAATCTTTAAAGTGATACAAAGAAATAATTTACGTTATAGTTTCAATTTCAAACGATTTTATGCCCCCAAACGAGAAAACTTTCACTAAACAGATGCCAATCGTCTTAGTTCGTTTTATAAAAGCGACTTATGTTACAGTTTAAACAAAAACAAATTATTTTCGTTGTTGTGTCAAAATAATTTATTTCGAATGATTCAATGGAGCGAAACGAGTAAACTTTTATAGGACAGATGCAAAATACCATATTACCACATAAATCGTTATTTTAAAGCAAAGTATTAGCTTTTGCACTTGTTCAATTAAAGTTTGCTTACTTCGAAGTATGTAATCGTTTGAAATATTTTTTTTTTGCCAAATCTATAACGTAATTTGTTCTTTTGAGCTTGAATATAGAGTTTTCATTACGTTTTATAGTAGTTTACTCTACTCTAAGCATAGAATCAAACAGAGTAATCCGCTTTTGTTAAAACTGATACATAATTTGCTCTTATTTTCGAGAATAAGACGTTTTCAATATGCTTGATAAAATTTTTCTTGTTTATAGCAAGGAATCGTTTAAAATAAGCTGTATTTGCTTAAACTGATACGTAATTCGATATTTATGCATGGATACGAAGTTTTCAGTTTCTTTGACGTGAAATTTCTTGTTGCAAAAGGTAATACTTTGCTTTAAAACAACGATTTATATGGTAATATGTGGTTTTGCATCTGCCCCATAAAAGTTCATTAGTTTCGAATCATAAATTCGTTTGAAATAAACAGTGCTGGTCAAAACTATAACGTAAATTATTTCTTTGAGACGAAATTTAAAGTTTTCATTAAGTTTTATACAAGTTTACTCTATTCTAAGTAAAGGAGTAATCAGGATAAATTGCTTTTATCTAGAGTAATATATAATTTGCAATTTTCAGCCAGAAAAAGACGTTTTTAATCCTTTTAATGTAAGTTTTCGTGTTCAAGACAAAAGATCGTCTAAAATAAGCAGTTTTTGTCCAGACTGAAACGTAATTCGAATTTCTGTGCCTGAATAAGGGGTGTTCAGTTTCTTTGATGTAAGGTTTCTTGTTTGTAACAGTGAATTAACAAAAATATTTGGTTTTTATCCAAACTGTGGCATGAATCAGCTTTAAGACTATAACGCAAATCCTTTGTTTTATGCTAAAATAGGACGTTTTTAGTCAGTTTGATATAAGTTTTCTTGTTCAAAGCAAAATATTGTCGAAAATCAACCGTTTTTGTCTAAACTGATACAAAATTCGGTGGTTTGTGTCCGAATACAAAGTTTTCAGATTCTTTAATGTTAGGTTTGCTGCTTCTAACAAAGAATCAACGAAAATATTTTGTTTTAATACAAACTGCAATATAAAATGTCATCATAGGACAAAACATGATGTTTGGCATCTGTTTAATAAAAATTTACTCGTTTGGAAGCATAGAATCATTCCAAATAAGCTATTCTCGTCGAAACTATAATGTAATTAGTATTTTGTGCTACAATACAGCGTTTTTGTTAGATTTATTAACAATTTTGTCTATTTTAAGCAATGAAACGAATAGGATTAGCTGCCTTTACCTAAAGTGATACATAAATTGCTCTTTTATGCCAGATTAATACGTTTTTAGTCTGTTCGATGTAAGTTTTCTTGTTCAAAGCAAAAGATCGTCTAAAATAAGCCGTTTTTGTTTGAACTGATGAACAATTCAGACTGAGAGTCAACAAAAATAATTTATTTTAATCCAAACTGATACTTTTTGACCCTATAAGAGTCCTATAAGAATCCGAGATACGCCGTTCTCGTCAAGTCTATAACGTAATTCGTTTTTTTGTGTCAGAATACGACGTTTTCTGTCTGTTTAATATAAGTTTTTAATAATAATAATAATAATAATAATAATAATAATAATAATAATAATAATAATAATAATAATAATAATAATAATAATAATGATAATAAAAATAATAATACTAATAATAGTAATAATAATAATAATAATAAAAATAATAATAGTAATAAAAGTAAGCTTAGTTTTCTAAGCAAAAATGAAGCTTATTTTGTTATATGAGCGTTTTCTCATTTCTATGCAAGAGATCATCTGTGATCTGTGTTTTTAGGCAAGAAATTGTCTAAAACTAATAATTCATTTTAAAACTGTTATAAAAACATTTACTATACAAAAGTTATAATCGGTTATTAATAATAATAATATTAATAATAATAATTATAATAATAATAATTATAATAATAATAATTATAATAATAATAATAATAATAATAATAATAATAAAAATAATAATAATAGTAGTAATAAAAGTAAGCTTAGTTTTCTAAGCAAAAATAAAGCTTACTTTGTGTTATATGAGCGTTTTCTCATTTCTATGCAAAAGATCATGTGTGATCAGTGTTTTTAGGCAATCTTAGCCATTTTATAGTTTTTAGGCAAGAAATTGGCTAAAATTAATCACTCATTTTAAAACTGGTATAAAAACAATACTATACAAAAGTTAAAATCGGTTTTTAATAATAATAATTATAATAATAATAATAATAATAATAATAATAATAATAATAATAATAATAATAATAATAATAATAATAATAACAACAACAATAATAATAATAATAATAATAATAATAATAATAATAAAAATAATAATAATAGTAATAAAAGTAAGCTTAGTTTTCTAAGCAAAAATGAAGCTTATTTTGTGTGTTATATGAGTGTTTTCTCATTTCTATGCAAGAAATCATCTGTGATCTGTGTTTTTAGGCAAGAAATTGTCTAAAATTAATAACTCATTTTAAAACTGGTATAAAATCATTTACTATACAAAAGTTAATAATAATAATAATAACAATAATAATAATAATAATAATAATAATAATAATAATAGTAATAGTAACAAAAGTAATAATAATAATAATAATACTTTTAATAAGGAAAAATGGAGCTTATTTTGTGTGTTACATGAGCGTTTTCTCATTTCTATGCAAAAGATCATGTGTGATGTGTGTTTTTAGGCAATCTAAACCATTTTATAGTTTTTAATATTTAACAAAAATTTGCTTTAAAATAAAATGTTTGAAAAACTGAAATTAAACTAAATTAATTGTGTCTAACACTTTAGTAGAGGAAAAAGGAGGAGACATAAAAGTCACTAAAGTCTTCAGAGTCGTTTTTAAATGCTGCATTTTCGTCTTCCTCTCAAACATTGAAAACTGAATTACATTTTTGTTCAGTAACTGTAACAGTTTTTACTTTGGTTTTTTGCTTATATCTCGAAAACAATTACTCCTATCAATTTTTGTCTTTCTTTCAAAATCAAAGCTGATAAAATTTCCTACAAAATAGTTATTGGCTTTTTTTTTGTAGGACCAACCATAAGCGAGTTATAGAGTTGGATATAAATAATCTTTAACAAAAATTTGCTTTAAAATAAAATGTTTGAAAAACCGAAATTAAACTAAATTAATTAAGACTAACACTTTAGTTGAGGAAAAAGGAGAAGACATAAAAGTCACCAAAGTTTTGAGAGTCGTTTTTAGTCGTCATATTAATAACAATAACATTAATAATAATAATACTAATAGTACTAAATTTGCTTATATGCAAGCGCTTTATTAAGGTAACAGTTTTTTGGTTTCTTGCTTATATCTCGAAAACAGTTACTCCTATCAATTTTTATCTTTTTACTAAAATTAAAGCTGATAAAATTTCCTGCAAAATAGTTATTTGTATTTTTCTTGTAGGACCAAGCATAAGTGAGTTATAGAGATAGATATAAATAATATTTAACAAAAATTTGCTTTAAAATAAAATGTTTGAAATACTGAAATTAAACTAAATTAATTGTGTCTAACACTTTAGTATAGGAAAAAGGAGAAGACATAAAAGTCACCAAAGTCTTCAGAGTCGTTTTTAGTCGTCATATTAATAACAATAACATTAATAATAATAATACTAATAGTACTAAATTTGCTTATATGCAAGCGCTTTATTAAGGTAACAGTTTTTTGGTTTCTTGCTTATATCTCGAAAACAGTTACTCCTATCAATTTTTATCTGTTTACTAAAATTAAAGCTGATAAAATTTCTTACAAAATAGTTATTTGCATTTTTCATGTAGGACTAACCATAAGCGAGATATAAGTTTGAAAATAATCAATATTTAAAAAAAAAGTGCTTTAACAGAAAATGTCTTGTGATTTAAAATACACTTAATTTATTGGGTCCAATACATTATTAGAAGAAAAAGAAGGTGACTTAAAAGTCACAGAAGTCTTCAGAGTCGTTTTTAAATGCTGCATTTTCGTCTTCGTCTCAAACATTGAAAACTGAATTACATTTTTGTTCAGTAACTGTAACAGTTTTTACTTTGGTTTTTTGCTTATATCTCGAAAACAATTACTCCTATCAATTTTTATCTTTCTTTCAAAATTAAAGCTGATAAAATTTCCTACAAAATAGTTATTTGCATTTCTTTTGTAAGACCAACCATAAGCGAGTTATAGAGTTGGATATAAATAATCTTTAACAAAAATTTGCTTTAAAATAAAATGTTTGAAAAACCGAAATTAAACTAAATTAATTGGGTCTAACACTTTAGTATAGGAAAAAGGAGAAGACATAAAAATCACCAAAGTCTTCAGAGTTGTTTTTAGTACTAAATTTGCTTATATGCAAGCGCTTAATTAAGGTAACAGTTTTTTGGTTTCTTGCTTATATCTCGAAAACAGTTACTCCTATCAATTTTTATCTTTTTACTAAAATTAAAGCTGATAAAATTTCCTACAAAATAGTAATTTGCATTTTTCATGTAGGACTAACCATAAACGAGATATAAGTTTAAAAATAATTAATATTTAAAAAAAAAGTGCTTTAACAGAAAATGTCTTGTGATTTAAAATACACTTAATTTATTGGGTCCAATACTTTATTAGAAGAAAAAGGAGGTGACATAAAAGTCACCAAAGTCTTGAGAGTCGTTCTTAGTCGTCATATCAATAACAATAACATTAATAATAATAATAATACTAATAGTACTAAATTTGCTTATATGCAAGCGCTTAATTAAGGTAACAGTTTCTTGCTTATATCTCGAAAATTTACATTTTTGTTCAGTAACTGTAACAGTTTTTACTTTGGTTTTTTGCTTATATCTCGAAAACAATTACTCCTATCAATTTTTATCTTTCTTTCAAAATTAAAGCTGATAAAATTTCCTACAAAATAGTTATTTGCATTTCTTTTGTAAGACCAACCATAAGCGAGTTATAGAGTTGGATATAAATAATCTTTAACAAAAATTTGCTTTAAAATATAATGTTTGATAAACCGAAATTAAACTAAATTAATTGAGTCTAACACTTTAGTATAGGAAAAAGGAGAAGACATAAAAGTCACCAAAGACTTCAGAACCGTTTTTAGTCGTCATATTAATAACAATAACATTAATAATAATAATAATGCTGCATTTTCGTCTTCGTCTCAAACATTGAAAACTGAATTACATTTTTGTTCAGTAACAGTTACAGTTTTCTTATTGGTTTTTTGCTTATATCTCGAAAACAGTTACTCCTATTAATTTTTATCTTTCTTTCAAAATTAAAGCTGATAAAATTTCCTACAAAATAGTTATTTGCATTTTTTTGTAGGACCAACCATAAGCGAGTTATAGAGTTGGATATAAATAATCTTTAACAAAAATTTGCTTTAAAATAAAATGTTTAAAAAACCGATATTAAACTAAATTAATTGGGTCAAACACTTTAGTAGAGGAAAAATGAGAAGACATAAAAGTCACCAAAGTCTTCAGAGTTGTTTTTAGTACTAAATTTGCTTATATGCAAGCGCTTAATTAAGGTAACAGGTTTTTGGTCTCTTGCTTACATCTCGAAAACAGTTACTCCTATCAATTTTTATCTTTTTACTAAAATTAAAGCTGATAAAGTTTTCTACAAAATAGTAATTTGCATTTTTCAATAAGAGGTTTTCAGTTTCTTTGATGTAAGGTTTCTTGTTTGTAACAATGAATAAACGAAAATCATTGGTTTTAACCCAAACTGTGACATAAATCGTTTTTCAAAGGCGAAATCAGACGTTTTGCCTCTGTTCAGTGAAAGTATACTGGTTTCAAAGCATAGAATCGTTTGAAATTAACAGTTCTCGTCAAGACTATAACGCAAATCTTTAAAGTGATACAAAGAAATAGTTCACGTTATAGTTTCAATTTCAAACGATTTTATGCCCCCAAACGAGAAAACTTTCACTAAACAGATGCCAATCGTCTTAGTTCGTTTTATAAAAGCGACTTATGTTACAGTTTAAACAAAAACAAATTATTTTCGTTGTTGTGTCAAAATAATTTATTTCGAATGATTCAATAGAGCGAAACGAGTAAACTTTTATAGGACAGATGCAAAATACCATATTACCACATAAATCGTTATTTTAAAGCAAAGTATTAGCTTTTGCACTTGTTCAATTAAAGTTTGCTTACTTCGAAGTATGTAATCGTTTGAAATATTTTTTTTTTGCCAAATCTATAACGTAATTTGTTCTTTTGAGCTTGAATATAGAGTTTTCATTACGTTTTATAGTAGTTTACTCTACTCTAAGCATAGAATCAAACAGAGTAATCCGCTTTTGTTAAAACTGATACATAATTTGCTCTTATTTTCGAGAATAAGACGTTTTCAATATGCTTGATAAAATTTTTCTTGTTTATAGCAAGGAATCGTTTAAAATAAGCTGTATTTGCTTAAACTGATACGTAATTCGATATTTATGCATGGATACGAAGTTTTCAGTTTCTTTGACGTGAAATTTCTTGTTGCAAAAGGTAATACTTTGCTTTAAAACAACGATTTATATGGTAATATGTGGTTTTGCATCTGCCCCATAAAAGTTCATTAGTTTCGAATCATAAATTCGTTTGAAATAAACAGTGCTGGTCAAAACTATAACGTAAATTATTTCTTTGAGACGAAATTTAAAGTTTTCATTAAGTTTTATACAAGTTTACTCTATTCTAAGTAAAGGAGTAATCAGGATAAATTGCTTTTATCTAGAGTAATATATAATTTGCAATTTTCAGCCAGAAAAAGACGTTTTTAATCTTTTTAATGTAAGTTTTCGTGTTCAAGACAAAAGATCGTCTAAAATAAGCAGTTTTTGTCCAGACTGAAACGTAATTCGAATTTCTGTGCCTGGATAAGGGGTGTTCAGTTTCTTTGATGTAAGGTTTCTTGTTTGTAACAATGAATTAACAAAAATATTTGGTTTTTATCCAAACTGTGGCATGAATCAGCTTTAAGACTATAACGCAAATCCTTTGTTTTATGCTAAAATAGGACGTTTTTAGTCAGTTTGATATAAGTTTTCTTGTTCAAAGCAAAATATTGTCGAAAATCAACCGTTTTTGTCTAAACTGATACAAAATTCGGTGGTTTGTGTCCGAATACAAAGTTTTCAGATTCTTTAATGTTAGGTTTGCTGCTTCTAACAAAGAATCAACGAAAATATTTTGTTTTAATACAAACTGCAATATAAAATGTCATCATAGGACAAAACATGATGTTTGGCATCTGTTTAATAAAAATTTACTCGTTTGGAAGCATAGAATCATTCCAAATAAGCTATTCTCGTCGAAACTATAATGTAATTAGTATTTTGTGTTACAATACAGCGTTTTTGTTAGATTTATTAACAATTTTGTCTATTTTAAGCAATGAAACGAATAGGATTAGCTGCCTTTACCTAAAGTGATACATAAATTGCTCTTTTATGCCAGATTAATACGTTTTTAGTCTGTTCGATGTAAGTTTTCTTGTTCAAAGCAAAAGATCGTCTAAAATAAGCCGTTTTTGTTTGAACTGATGAACAATTCAGACTGAGAGTCAACAAAAATAATTTATTTTAATCCAAACTGATACTTTTTGACCCTATAAGAGTCCTATAAGAATCCGAGATACGCCGTTCTCGTCAAGTCTATAACGTAATTCGTTTTTTTGTGTCAGAATACGACGTTTTCTGTCTGTTTAATATAAGTTTTTAATATTAATAATAATAATAATAATAATAATAATAATAATAATAATAATAATAATAATAATAATAAAAATAATAATACTAATAATAGTAATAATAATAATAATAATAAAAATAATAATAGTAATAAAAGTAAGCTTAGTTTTCTAAGCAAAAATGAAGCTTATTTTGTGTTATATGAGCGTTTTCTCATTTCTATGCAAGAGATCATCTGTGATCTGTGTTTTTAGGCAAGAAATTGTCTAAAACTAATAATTCATTTTAAAACTGTTATAAAAACATTTACTATACAAAAGTTATAATCGGTTATTAATAATAATAATATTAATAATAATAATTATAATAATAATAATAATAATAATAATAATAATAAAAATAATAATAATAGTAGTAATAAAAGTAAGCTTAGTTTTCTAAGCAAAAATAAAGCTTACTTTGTGTTATATGAGCGTTTTCTCATTTCTATGCAAAAGATCATGTGTGATCAGTGTTTTTAGGCAATCTTAGCCATTTTATAGTTTTTAGGCAAGAAATTGGCTAAAATTAATCACTCATTTTAAAACTGGTATAAAAACAATACTATACAAAAGTTAAAATCGGTTTTTAATAATAATAATTATAATAATAATAATAATAATAATAATAATAATAATAATAATAATAATAATAATAATAATAATAATAATAATAATAATAATAATAATAATAATAATAATAATAATAATAATAATAATAATAATAATAATAACAACAACAATAATAATAATAATAATAATAATAATAATAATAATAAAAATAATAATAATAGTAATAAAAGTAAGCTTAGTTTTCTAAGCAAAAATGAAGCTTATTTTGTGTGTTATATGAGTGTTTTCTCATTTCTATGCAAGAAATCATCTGTGATCTGTGTTTTTAGGCAAGAAATTGTCTAAAATTAATAACTCATTTTAAAACTGGTATAAAATCATTTACTATACAAAAGTTAATAATAATAATAATAACAATAATAATAATAATAATAATAATAATAATAGTAATAGTAACAAAAGTAATAATAATAATAATAATACTTTTAATAAGGAAAAATGGAGCTTATTTTGTGTGTTACATGAGCGTTTTCTCATTTCTATGCAAAAGATCATGTGTGATGTGTGTTTTTAGGCAATCTAAACCATTTTATAGTTTTTAATATTTAACAAAAATTTGCTTTAAAATAAAATGTTTGAAAAACTGAAATTAAACTAAATTAATTGCGTCTAACACTTTAGTAGAGGAAAAAGGAGGAGACATAAAAGTCACTAAAGTCTTCAGAGTCGTTTTTAAATGCTGCATTTTCGTCTTCCTCTCAAACATTGAAAACTGAATTACATTTTTGTTCAGTAACTGTAACAATTTTTACTTTGGTTTTTTGCTTATATCTCGAAAACAATTACTCCTATCAATTTTTTATCTTTCTTTCAAAATTAAAGCTGATAAAATTTCCTACAAAGTAGTTATTTGCATTTTTCATGTTGGACTAACCATAAGCGAGATATAAGTTTGAAAATAATTAATATTTAAAAAAAAAGTGCTTTAACAGAAAATGTCTTGTGATTTAAAATACACTTAATTTAATGGGTCCAATACTTTATTAGAAGAAAAAGGAGGTGACATAAAAGTCACTGAAGTCTTCAGAGTCGTTTTTAAATGCTGCATTTTCGTCTTCGTCTCAAACATTGAAAACTGAATTACATTTTTGTTCAGTAACTGTAACAGTTTTTACTTTGGTTTTTTGCTTATATCTCGAAAACAATTACTCCTATCAATTTTTGTCTTTCTTTCAAAATCAAAGCTGATAAAATTTCCTACAAAATAGTTATTGGCATTTTTTTTGTAGGACCAACCATAAGCGAGTTATAGAGTTGGATATAAATAATCTTTAACAAAAATTTGCTTTAAAATAAAATGTTTGAAAAACCGAAATTAAACTAAATTAATTAAGACTAACACTTTAGTTGAGGAAAAAGGAGAAGACATAAAAGTCACCAAAGTTTTGAGAGTCGTTTTTAGTCGTCATATTAATAACAATAACATTAATAATAATAATACTAATAGTACTAAATTTGCTTATATGCAAGCGCTTTATTAAGGTAACAGTTTTTTGGTTTCTTGCTTATATCTCGAAAACAGTTACTCCTATCAATTTTTATCTTTTTACTAAAATTAAAGCTGATAAAATTTCCTGCAAAATAGTTATTTGTATTTTTCTTGTAGGACCAAGCATAAGTGAGTTATAGAGATAGATATAAATAATATTTAACAAAAATTTGCTTTAAAATAAAATGTTTGAAATACTGAAATTAAACTAAATTAATTGTGTCTAACACTTTAGTATAGGAAAAAGGAGAAGACATAAAAGTCACCAAAGTCTTCAGAGTCGTTTTTAGTCGTCATATTAATAACAATAACATTAATAATAATAATACTAATAGTACTAAATTTGCTTATATGCAAGCGCTTTATTAAGGTAACAGTTTTTTGGTTTCTTGCTTATATCTCGAAAACAGTTACTCCTATCAATTTTTATCTGTTTACTAAAATTAAAGCTGATAAAATTTCTTACAAAATAGTTATTTGCATTTTTCATGTAGGACTAACCATAAGCGAGATATAAGTTTGAAAATAATCAATATTTAAAAAAAAAGTGCTTTAACAGAAAATGTCTTGTGATTTAAAATACACTTAATTTATTGGGTCCAATACATTATTAGAAGAAAAAGAAGGTGACTTAAAAGTCACAGAAGTCTTCAGAGTCGTTTTTAAATGCTGCATTTTCGTCTTCGTCTCAAACATTGAAAACTGAATTACATTTTTGTTTAGTAACTGTAACAGTTTTCACTTTGGTTTTTTGCTTATATCTCGAAAACTATTATTCCTATCAATTTTTATCTTTCTTTCAAAATTAAAGCTGATAAAATTTCTTACAAAATAGTTATTTGCATTTTTAATGTAGGACTAACCATAAGCGAGAAAGAAGTTTGAAAATAATTAATATTTAAAAAAAAAGTGCTTTAACAGAAAATGTTTTGTGATTTAAAATACACTTAATTTATTGGGACCAATACTCTATTAGAAGAAAAAGGAGGTGACATAAAAGTCACTGAAATCTTCAGAGTCGTTTTTAAATGCTGCATTTTCGTCTTCGTCTCAAACATTGAAAACTGAATTACATTTTTGTTCAGTAACTGTAACAGTTTTTACTTTGGTTTTTTGCTTATATCTCGAAAACAATTACTCCTATCAATTTTTATCTTTCTTTCAAAATTAAAGCTGATAAAATTTCCTACAAAATAGTTATTTGCATTTCTTTTGTAAGACCAACCATAAGCGAGTTATAGAGTTGGATATAAATAATCTTTAACAAAAATTTGCTTTAAAATAAAATGTTTGAAAAACCGAAATTAAACTAAATTAATTGGGTCTAACACTTTAGTATAGGAAAAAGGAGAAGACATAAAAGTCACTAAATGTTTCAGAGTCGTCTTTAGTCGTCATGTTAATAACAATAACATTAATAATAATAATACTAATAGTACTAAATTTGCTTATATGCAAGCGCTTTATTAAGGTAACAGTTTTTTGGTTTCTTGCTTATATCTCGAAAACAGTTACTCCTATCAATTTTTACCTTTTTTTCAAAATTAAAGCTGATAAAATTTCCTACAAAATAGTTATTTCCATTTTTTTGTAGGACCAACCATAAGCGAGTTATAGAGTTGGATATAAATAATCTTTAACAAAAATTTGCTTTAAAATAAAATGTTTGAAAAACTGATATTAAACTAAATTAATTGGGTCTAACACTTTAGTAGAGAAAAAAGGAGAAGACATAAAAATCACCAAAGTCTTCAGAGTTGTTTTTAGTACTAAATTTGCTTATATGCAAGCGCTTAATTAAGGTAACAGTTTTTTGGTTTCTTGCTTATATCTCGAAAACAGTTACTCCTATCAATTTTTATCTTTTTACTAAAATTAAAGCTGATAAAATTTCCTACAAAATAGTAATTTGCATTTTTCATGTAGGATTAACCATAAACGAGATATAAGTTTAAAAATAATTAATATTTAAAAAAAAAGTGCTTTAACAGAAAATGTCTTGTGATTTAAAATACACTTAATTTATTGGGTCCAATACTTTATTAGAAGAAAAAGGAGGTGACATAAAAGTCACCAAAGTCTTGAGAGTCGTTCTTAGTCGTCATATCAATAACAATAACATTAATAATAATAATAATACTAATAGTACTAAATTTGCTTATATGCAAGCGCTTAATTAAGGTAACAGTTTCTTGCTTATATCTCGAAAATTTACATTTTTGTTCAGTAACTGTAACAGTTTTTACTTTGGTTTTTTGCTTATATCTCGAAAACAATTACTCCTATCAATTTTTATCTTTCTTTCAAAATTAAAGCTGATAAAATTTCCTACAAAATAGTTATTTGCATTTCTTTTGTAAGACCAACCATAAGCGAGTTATAGAGTTGGATATAAATAATCTTTAACAAAAATTTGCTTTAAAATATAATGTTTGATAAACCGAAATTAAACTAAATTAATTGAGTCTAACACTTTAGTATAGGAAAAAGGAGAAGACATAAAAGTCACCAAAGACTTCAGAATCGTTTTTAGTCGTCATATTAATAACAATAACATTAATAATAATAATAATGCTGCATTTTCGTCTTCGTCTCAAACATTGAAAACTGAATTACATTTTTGTTCAGTAACAGTTACAGTTTTCTTATTGGTTTTTTGCTTATATCTCGAAAACAGTTACTCCTATTAATTTTTATCTTTCTTTCAAAATTAAAGCTGATAAAATTTCCTACAAAATAGTTATTTGCATTTTTTTGTAGGACCAACCATAAGCGAGTTATAGAGTTGGATATAAATAATCTTTAACAAAAATTTGCTTTAAAATAAAATGTTTGAAAAACCGATATTAAACTAAATTAATTGGGTCAAACACTTTAGTAGAGGAAAAATGAAAAGACATAAAAGTCACCAAAGTCTTCAGAGTTGTTTTTAGTACTAAATTTGCTTATATGCAAGCGCTTAATTAAGGTAACAGTTTTTTGGTCTCTTGCTTACATCTCGAAAACAGTTACTCCTATCAATTTTTATCTTTTTACTAAAATTAAAGCTGATAAAGTTTCCTACAAAATAGTAATTTGCATTTTTCATGTAGGACTAACCATAAGCGAGAAATAAGTTTGAAAATAATTAATATTTAAAAAAAAAAGTGCTTTAACAGAAAATGTTTTGTGATTTAAAATACACTTAATTTATTAGGTCCAATACTTTATTAGAAGAAAAAGGAGGTGACATATAAGTCACTGAAGTCTTCAGAGTCGATTTTAAATGCTGCATTTTCGTCTTCGTCTCAAACATTGAAAACTGAATTACATTTTTGTTCAGTAACAGTTACAGTTTTCTTATTGGTTTTTTGCTTATATCTCGAAAACAGTTACTCCTATCAATTTTTAGCTTTCTTTTAAAATTAAAGCTTATAAAATTTCCTACAAAATAATTATATAAATAAAAATAAATATAATAAAAGGAGAAGACATAAATGTCACTAAAGGTTTCAGAGTCGTCTTTAGTCGTCATATTAACAATAACATTAATAATAATAATACTAATAGTACTAAATTTGCTTATATGCAATCGCTTAATTAAGGTAACAGTTTTTTGGTTTCTTGCTTATATCTCGAAAACAGTTACTCTTATCAATTTTTATCTTTTTACTAAAATTAAAGCTGATAAAATTTCCTACAAAATAGTTATTTGCATTTCTCATGTAGGACTAACCATAAGCGACATATAAGTTTGAAAATAATTAATATTTAAAAAAAAGGTGCTTTAACAGAAAATGTTTTGTGATTTAAAATACACTTAATTTATTAGGTCCAATACTTTATTAGAAGAAAAAGGAGGTGACATATAAGTCACTGAAGTCTTCAGAGTCGATTTTAAATGCTGCATTTTCGTCTTCGTCTCCAACATTGAAAACTGAATTACATTTTTGTTCAGTAACAGTTACAGTTTTCTTCTTGGTTTTTTGCTTATATCTCGAAAACAGTTACTCCTATCAA